>NW_023270305.1:64893698-64901588 GCF_011800145.1 Mirounga leonina
GCAGGGCTTAGCCTGGCGCTGTGGGGGACTAAGAAGTTCAAGGGATTACAGGGTGGCCTGAAGGAGAAGGGACTGGTTAGGACGGCCCCGCCTCCGGAGCGGCTTGCAGTCCAGTGTGGGGATTGAGGCCAACATGCTAGAAATCACAGCGAGACCAAAAAAAACTCCGCTGTGTGTAAGTGATATATTGCATACTGCAGACGGAAGACTCCAAAAGGAAAGTCGGGGCAAGCTTTTAACTATAGTACAGACTCCTAAGAGGTGTCCACCTTGACTGTGGGAATACGCTCCACCATTTTCAGTGTCAGGAGACTCCACTGCTTGGTGCTTCTGGACAACGGTAACTGTGGTAAGGTTTCTGTCAAGCAGAGCTCAGGCTCCCGGTGCCTAGGCCCCCGGGGCCCTTTGCTACCTGGGATTATCTGGTGAAGGCCACTCTTCTGCTCCCCACCCCCACAACGCCCTGGTGGGTGGATACCCTCCAATCCAGGTTCCAAATGCAGTTCCGTTCCTTGCTGGGAGATAGCATTTCCTGACCTTCGCTGCTGCACTGAGCACCCCGGGGTCTGTTCTGAACTCCCAGGGACCAGGAAATAGACAAAGGAAAACAGGGACAACTCTGGCAGTTGGAATTTAGGACTGGTTTACTCCATTTACACAAACACCGGGCCTATTCCTGTCACCTCCTCTAACTGGCATTTGGTTAGCCTTGGGCTGGCCTTGCTGGTCACCAGAACCAGCTTTCCAGTTGGAGAGAGCTGTGCATGTCCTTTGGATGAGGGTGCCCTGAGAATACACTGTGACCTGCCCTAGGTCTGACATGCCCCAGAGTCAGCCCTGGGGTGGGCAGGGGACAGCAGAGTTGAGGAGGGGAAGGCACCCCTGATAGAAATAAGGAAACCTCCCCTCCTCCCCTTTTTCTCCCTAATCCTTTGCCAACCCTGCCCCCAGGTTGCAGGATTCCAGGGAACTAACTGAATTGCCGCTTGTTCCTTTGAGTCTTGCTCCAAGATTTGTGTGAGTATGGGGCATGGGAGAGAGGAACACAATATCGTGGTTAGAACTTAAAATGAGCTGCTCCCCAACACTGCAGCCACACTCCTGATCCCTTTGTGGTTCTATTCCGGCAGAGATAAGCCCCCAGCCTGCTAGTGACCAGCATTTTTCAGGGGAGTAAGAGACTGTAGGAATGAGAGCAAAGAGCAGCCATGATTGTATTAGGGATATTTACCAAAATAAAAGGCATGTAGAAAGTGTGGTGGTTGTTTTTATTTTTTATTTATTTTTATTTTTATTTTTTTAAGATTTTATTTATTTGAGAGAGAGAATGAGATAGAGAGAGCATGAGAGGGGGGAGGGTCAGAGGGAGAAGCAGACTCCCTGTTGAGCAGGGAGCCCTATGCGGGACTCGATCCCAGGACTCCAGGATCATGACCTGAGCCGAAGGCAGTTGCTTAACCAACTGAGCCACCCAGGCGCCTGGTTGTTTTTATTTTTTAATAATCTGAAATCTCTCAGATGAGAGTTTAGGACAAATTCTGATAAAGATTGTCATCCTTGCCGGCTGGGAAAATGCTACCAAAATAACTTCCTGATCAAAAGAAGCTGGGTTGATTACTTAACAGAGTGAGGGAGGGCACTGCCTGGCAGCTTAGCACCTCAGAGAGAGTATTGGAGTTCACAGGAGGTAAATCGACCTGCTAAGAAAGGTGTAATTTTAGGAAGCAACAAAGATGGTACCGAATGAGGGACCAGCCAAGCTGACAGAAGACTCCACTAGTTGAGCCGCTGCCCCTCGACAAGGTGGGGAGGCTCTTGTCACTGGATCACAAGAGAACCTGTAGTAAGCTATGGGTCTCGATTCTCATGCAGTTAAGGGCTTGGAGAAATTTCTCATGTACTTATAGGTTGAAGGTCTATGATATTTGGTTAGGCCCAGACAGGGAGGGTACTGAAGAGCTAATCTGAATTCAGAAAATGTCTGTTCATGTTTGGGTTTCCAGGGAAAAGGTTTGGTTAGCAAGGACTTGGGTTGGTCAAATGAATGGCGTGCACATTTCAGAGAAGTTGGGACTATTCTGTCTGCAGTGGCCAATGAGACCCAAGGATCCTCATAATGTCTTAGTTATTGACCAGAAACCCTTTGCACAGCTCGTTGTCTGAGTAAGGGATTTTCCTCCTTGGGATGTCTTGTCTTGGGAAGGATACTTCCTTGACAAATTGTCAGCTTTTCTATGGAACCCTTAATGCTGTCTCTGAGCTAAAAGAGCAAGCAGTAGATGAATCAGCATCGGAGCTCACCTCAACTTTGAACACAACAAAAGATTATCCACCTATTGAATAAGAATAGAATTACAGGGCAATGTAAAGCTCTTGAGGTTCTGGTTGAGGATTTGTGAAATGTAGGAGGGCAATTCAGTAAACTGAGGCATAGTGGTCATCCAGGTACTATTGCTGATTTTCCCTGGAGAGGACAAGTATTAATTTTTGATTTAAAGAGACCAAAGAGGGGCACCTGGCTGGCTCAGTTGGTGGAGTGTGCGACTCTTGATTTTGGGGTTGTGAGTTCAAGCCCCATGTTGAGTGTAGAGATTACTTAAAAATAAAATCTTAAAAAAATAGACATCAAAGAAAACACAACATAGATCTACAACTGTAAAACACATGATCTCTGTAGGCCTTGAAGATAGAATAGTACTTGAGTTTAATCCTAATGGGAAGCAGGCAGTGTCTAATTTGTAGCCCTGGGGTCCTAAACAAATCTGTATTCCTGCCCACTGGGTTTTTCAACTGAGAGGATAGGAGTATCACAAAGACTGGGACAAGGTATGAGACTCCTTTCTCTTTAAGGCTTTTGATTATTAGTTTTATTCCTCCTTTTATTGCCTTGTTTTAGAGGCTATTAGGCAGGTTTGGGTAGAGATTGAACCTTGATGGGTTTAGCTCCAGTAGAGTATCAGAATTTTTGCTGATAAAAGATTTTCAATCTGCTTGATTTACACACAGAAGTACTCATAAATCATTATCCGAATGAGCCAGGATCTTATTATGAATAAGGAAGTCCTCTGGGACCAAACCAGAAGGAAGGGACCATCAGGGAAAGCATTTAATATGGCAGTTCCATTCACATAGTAAATCCCTTGCTATTAAGTTAATGAGTGTGGTGTTCCTTGGTTAAAGGTTTGAGGCTGATGGTTATGCGCTGGGGCCTGGGGAAGGCATGGTGAGGATAAATGTGTGACTGGAGTAGTCTGAAGACTCCAAGGAAAAGGTTGTGCAGTAGTGGGGTCAGGTTTAAGATTGATATTTCCCTGCCCATATCAGTAAAACATTTGTAGGTTGTCCTTTAATTTTCAGAGAAATGTTTCCTTGTGGGTTTAAGAGTAGAATGAGAAACTGAACACCTTCATTGATATCTTCATCGTTCATTTCTTAGTTCTAGAACTCTTTTCAAAATATTCAGCAGGGTTTGGGGGGTCTGGCCTTGGGGCTCTTTCCCATTCTACTTTTTTTTTTTTTTAGATTTTATTTATTTGACAGAGAGAGAGACAGCGAGAGCAGGAACACAAGCAGGGGGAGTGGGAGAGGGAGAAGCAGGCTTCTTGCTGAGCCGGGAGCCCGATGTGGGACTCGATCCCAGGACTCTGGGATCATGACCTGAGCCGAAGGCAGACGCTTAAAGACTGAGCCACCCAGGCGCCCTTTCCCATTCTACTTTTGCTTGCACATTATTGCTCCTCTTTTTCTGGTTCAAGGCCATTCACAAAAAATAAGAGAGCGAGCAGGGTCACATCTGCTTCAGGATCAACTCCTGCATGCTGTTGATAGGTATTAACCTACTCCTGAGGTCTCCATCACACTTCTCCTTTTTTGGCTTGAAAAACTGAACCAGAGCACAATCTATTTTCATAGGAAAGACAGAGGATAGCCTCCAAAAGACCCTGACCAACTCTATAGCTTTTCTAAACCCGTTCGGTTCCCCGTGCAATTGAAGGCCTTTTTAGTCACCATCAGGGGTCTTCCCATTCTGACTTTTTCATTGAACTCCTTGCATCTGCTGTTCCTACTCACATAGGAATGAATTGAAATATATGTGGCTGCTCTGGGCTATAAGTTCCTCAAATGATTCTAAATTTCTCTGTAATGTTTTCTCTCTGTTGTCTAGGCCCTGCAGAGTCTCTGATGATGGCTTTCAGCTGAGAATGAAATCAGAGCTTAAAATCTACCATAAGAGGTTTTCTCTGTTCCGCAGGAGGTTTACTTTAAAGAGGTAAGTGAGCTTTGGGGTACCTGGCTGGCCAGGATGGAGGGGGAGTGGGTCAGAGGAAGAGAGGGATAGCAGGACATGGAGGAGCATAGCATGGGGGAAGAGGATAGTAGGCTTGAATTGTGGTTTGGGGAAATCTAAAAGATTTAACTTGTTCACATTTTTCTTTTGCTTTGGCCAAGCAATCCATCAAGGGAGTAATTTTGCAATCCAGTTTCTTTTGGATGCTTCCTCGTGCTAATAAAAAATAATGAAGACCATTGGATGCTTGGAATTATGTTGCCTTTACGTTCTAAGGCACCTCTCAAGTAAATAATTTTGTTCATATCAAAACTCCCTCGTGGTGGCCACTGTAATTCTAAATTATCCTTGGTGAAATGATGCTATTTGGAAAGATAAGTGCACAAATTTGGCTATAGCGTAAATACATGTAAGAAGCAAAAGTCTGGCCCGAGGAAGGCATGGACTGAGGTTAATACTGAGACAGAGCCATGAGAGCCTGGAAATGGTCAGTCAAGAGTCATTTGTGCATCCTGTGGCTCAGAGCTCCCAATGTCACAGCTAGACCTTCTCCATCTGCAACTCCGATGAATTTATACTTCCCAGCAGATAGGATATGTGGAGAGATCTTTGCTGAACCTCAAAACAAGTCTGAGGAAAGTTCTCATAAGTGGCCCAAGAAAAAATTTGTCCCTGGGCCAGGTTAGGGACATACTTATTGGGACCCATATCTGTCCTTGCCACTGTCAACTTGGCTCTTACAGATGCACAACCAAAAATGAACAAGATGGAAATAGACAAGGAGTAGTGTCATTCATAATAAGGCAGATATCGACCGAGGAGAAAAGATTTTCCAATATGGTCAGATAATCAAAGGATTCCTAAAAGGGGTTCCTTATTCCTGGAGACAAATAGACTCTGTATTTGGGGAGCTCAGGCCCAAGGCAAGATTTACATCTCTCACTGCCGTGGTCTAAAAGACTCCTGAGGGGCTCGAGGGCCTCAGAGGAGCATCCTTTCTGAGTCAGGGTCTTGACCACAGTGGCGAGGAGGTCTTGGCAGGCCTCATAATCGAATGCTGCTTCCCAAAAACAGTGTCAAAACAACTTTGTGAGAGTTCAAAGCTGAGTTTGTTCTGATCGCAGGAAAGGAAAACACAGCTCTGCCTAGTCATAGTAACATCTGTATTGGGGGGCCACATCGGGATATTTATGAAGGGTTGGGTCTATTTTAAGGCAGCTTTTCCAGTGCTTGATTGGGACTGGGCACGAATCATGATACAATAGGTGGGTATCGGTGGACGGCACAAGGTGAGGGTTTCGAGGCAAGGGTTTCAAAGAGTCTTAGAGAATAAAAAGTGGTTAGATGCAGTCTATTGAAAAGTTGCAAAGTTCGTTGAAAAGGTTACTTCTTGGGGCGCCTGGGTGGTTCCATCTGTTGAGCGTCTGCCTTTGACTCAGGGCATGATCCCAGGATCCTCCTGCTCAGCATGGAGCCTGCTTCTCCCTCTCCCTCCGTTCCTCCCCGCTCTCCTGCTCTCTCTCTCTCAAATAAATAAATAAAATCTTGAAAAGAAAAGGTTACTTCTTGAGGGGCGCCTGACTGACTCAGTTGGTAAAATGTGCAACTCTTGATCTTAGGGTCATGTGGGTTCAAGCCCCACATTGGGTGTAGAGATTACTGAGAAAAATAAAAAAGGTTACTTCTTGAAATTTCTGCAAAAAACAATAGTTGTTTACAACTTTTCTCATCCCAGGCAAGAGTTTCCTCCCCTCGAAAACTCATGTCAATGTCAACAGTAAGCTGAGTGCAGGTGGTTTTGATTCTTCCTGTGTACTGATGCAAAGAAGTATTATGTTTGGGTTTTTTTTTGTTTTTTTTTTTAAATATTTTATTTACTGAGCGAGATAGTGATAGAGAGAGAGCATGAGAGGGGGAGAGTCAGAGGGAGAAGCAGACTCCCCACTGAGCAGGGAGCCCGATGTGGGACTCGATCCCGGGACTCCAGGATCATGACTTGAGCCGAAGGCAGTTGCTTAAACAACTGAGCCACGCAGGTACCCCTTATGTTTGTTTATTACCACATCCCCTTACCCCAGCAAATCACTCTGGTTTATACTCATTGTGACAGTGCTGGGAGTAATTAGACCCTCCAGAGGTGGAGACATCCCCTCCCCACCTCTACTCACCTCTTCTCTCATACTCTTGTATTTGCCATTCGGGGCCCCCCAGAGCCTTGTGTTCCCAACAGGAACCCTGAAAACCCTAAATTTCTTCATAGCTAACAGTCCTTTCATGCACTCAGATCATCAGTGTGTGTGATACAGAGCCTGCCCTGTCTTCTGTAGTCACGTGGCCCACCGTCCTTACATTTGGACATAAGCTTTCACTTACGACGGAGGTTGTTGGCTCATAGCATTTCTGGCCCATGCTGTCTCATGTCTTAACGATTAGTACTGTAGACTGGCCAGCCGAACCAGCCCTCCTAGAATGTTGCCATGAAAACTCTGCTGGCTGTACGATCGGTCTTTCCCTTTGACAACTGCCAGAAAAACTGCAGGTAATCATTAGGTGAGGGATAAGGCCCTTACAAAGGCGAGCTTCAGAACCATGACTCCTTTATGCTTTTGCACTCAGTAATTATTTATCATGTTCATTTTAGAATCCTAGAATATTAAAAAGTTTTCTCAGGCCTGGGAGATGAGAGCTCCAGGATGTCTTCTATCCCCACTCCTCCTCCATTTCATGATTGAGATACTAGCACCTTCTCCATGCACTCACTTCCCTCCCATCACCTGGGTCCCTTCTGTTCCCTGGGGTCCCAGAGGACTCCTGCTTCTCCTCGGTGCCTTCTGTGCCATCTTGCAGGTCTACCACAATGGGGACCCGCTCCATTGGGCCCACACTTTCTCCTAGCCTTTGCCAGTGCTGATTCTCTGCCCAGATTCTGCTATCCTGGAGGTGAGAAGTCAGTCAGCCAACCCAGGAGCGCTCAGAGCCTTTCAGCTCATGTTAGCTGGTCTGATTTTAAGCTCCACCACTCCTAAGGCCAACCTGAGTGTCTGCCCTTCAGTGATTATAGCAGTTTTAGGCCTTAAAATGTAGCTTTGCTCTATCTGCTTTTCAAATCCTTCTTTTCTTTTTCAGGTTTTTTTTTTTTTTTTTTTTTAAGTAACCTCTCTGCCCAACCTGGGGCTCAAACTCACAACCCTGAGATCAGGAGTCACATGCTCCACCGACTGAGCCAGTCAGGTGCCCCCTTTCTTTCTTTTCTACCTTTATAAAAACATTTTTGTTGTGAAAAATAACACAATTAAAGGAAAGTGCATAAAACATAATTATTATGAAGGACTTTCATTAACTACCACCTAGAAAAAAGTAGGGTTTTACCAGCATCCCAGAAGCCCCCAGTATATCCCTTCCCAAATACAACCCTGTTCTTTCTAAATGTAACTACTGGCTTTTTATGGTATTTACTTCAATGCTTTTTTTGGTAATTACTTTTGTTCTTTTATAGTTAATTACTTTTCATTGCTTACTCCCAGCTTCCCTCTTCCCTTTGTCTCTTTCTTTCTGTCTTTCTTTCTTTCTTTCTTTCTTTCTTTCTTTCTTTCTTTCTTTCT